>NC_056737.1:1338568930-1338613930 GCF_019279795.1 Protopterus annectens
TTTCAGACATAACTTTTTCATCTGAGGTATTCTTCAGTCTATATGCAGATGACCCAAAATTGCGTAAACTGGTTACATGTTTTACAGATAAGGCATGCTTGCAGAAGAATTTGACTAAATTTGAGCACAGGAGAATAATATGCTGACAAATACATCAAAAAATAAGAATATGATATTTGGGAGACATAAATTGAAAGGTGAATATTTAGTACAGCACAGAGTGATTGAAATTGTTGATTCATTTAAGAACCTGGGTATATGAGTAGATCCAGTTTTGAATTTTTCTAATTATATCAACCAATTGATTAATTATATTTATAGAACTATAGGTTGTATAAAAAGATTTATAAAGTCTAAGAACTCAGAAATGATGAAATCATTGATTTTTTAGTTACATTAGACCCAAACTTGCGTATGGAATAACAATATGGAAACCTTATAAGAAAACAAGCATAGATAAACTGGAAAGAGTACAGCAGAGATATGCCAAGGGCATCCATTGATTTGCACATTTAAATTATGAAAGACTAAAATATCTGAACTTGTACAGTGTCTCTTATAGATATCTAAGAGGTCTTATTCGGGTATATAGGGCATTTAGAGACAACTACTTCTGGGAATGTTTGGGGTTATCAAAAAGTAGTCGGGAATCATCAGATGACCTATGTAGCTAATTTTATAGGAATAAGAAATGTACTAACTAGTTCTCTAAGAGAGTAGCTGATATAGAACTGACTACCAAATTACATTAAAGCAACTACTAGTTTAGGTATTTTTAAGAAAATCCTGGGCACTTATTATAGGAACAAGTGTTTTGATATATTGGCAGGCTAGAAGGATATTAATGCCCATGCTTGAATTATGCATATGTATGTGTACATGGTGTTATGCCTTAGAGGCATGAAATGGAGTCAGCAGGTGTTATGATGTTATGCAATGACCTGAAACTCTAAAATTACTATAGTAAAGATTCAAAAGATTCAAAGATTCAAAGAAGCTTTACTGTCATTAAGGACCACATAAGTGCAGTCTAAACAAAATTACAAATGTGAGCTCACGAGAGAAATGCAGTGCAAATAACATAGATACAGCGGTATCAAAGAATAACATAAGAAAGAAAATAACAACACATATGACATGCAAGAGGTAGTTCATATTACATAAACACACTCAATACCCATTATCCAATGATAAATAATAAATAAATATCCACCACCAAACCCCTTCACCATTAGGAAAGAGAATAGAGACTAGTGAATACCAGCTGTTTAATTACTGTATTACACTTGCTAACCACAGAGATGACTCAGTATAGCCATCATATTGTATAATAGTAATACTAGGCAGCAGGAAAAAAGAGGCTTCAATGTATCAGGTATTATGTTTGGTGTCCATATTAATAAGCCTCACTGCTGTAGGATACAAACTGTTCCTGAATCTGGTAGTCCTACAGCTGAAACTGAGGTACCTCCTTCCAGACGCAAGTTGTGAGAACCAGTTGTGGGCCGGATGGGTTGAATCAGCAAGTATTTTATATGTTCTCTTTCTTGCTCTTGTAAAGAAAAGCTCCTGAAGAGAAGGGAAGTTTGTGCTCAAGATTTTCTCAGGCACCCTCACCACCCTCTGTAATTTCTTCTTCCCAGCAGCTGTGCAGTTGCCGAATCATGCTATGAAGCTGCTAGTGAGGATGCTCTCGATAGCTCCCCTGTAAAAAATGGTAAGAGCAGACAATGGGAGCCTGGCCTTTTTGAGCTTTTTCAGGAGGTGAAGCCTCTTTTGAGCCTTCTTGAATATATGGTTTGTAGTAACAGTCCAGGAGAGGTCATCTGAGATGTGAAGGCCCAGGATGAGACTTTCTCTACTACCTCCCCTTTGATTGTGAGTGTTTGGTGAACTGTTGCCTTTCTCCTGAAGTCCATAGTCATTTTGTTGGTCTTATTAACATTCAGGTCCAGATTGTTCCTGTCACACCAGGCATTCAAAGTGTTCACCTCATTTCTGTAGCACAAACCTTACTCTCATGTAAATCTGCATGGTAAGCAGCAACTAATAACTACAGGATATTAAAATGCACAATAGCTCATGAATCTTTGAATCCTGAAGAGGCCAGTGTACAAAACAATATTCTGCCTCATCAACAACCTAAGAGATCATTGGAGACACCTACTTGAGATAAAGATGAGGTCAGTGCATGAACAGTTGAGCATCCAGAGCAGAACAATACTGGTTGTGACAATTGGCTCTGAGATACACTAAGGAACTAAGAGCTACAGCTAGTTGAACAATATATGTCATCACATTAGAAAATAGCTGAATAGGTTTGCATGGAGAATTCTGCAATGGAACTGAAACCTTGTAATATACATCCACTGATGTATTATGCATTGGTATGTGTCTCTGGAGCCTTGCTAATAACAGGGTCAGAGTGAAGGGCCTTAAGCAGTCTGTGTGGAAAGAGAGGGTACAACTTTTTTATGGACATACTGACATGCTTCATGAGCTTTAAAGCATTCTATGGGGACCTACTCCCTATCTCAGCTGTCTCCTTTCAATTAAATGATTTCAACTTTGGACTCTGCATCTCCTCTGCTTGCACTACTATTATCATAATTATCTCAAAACGCATTCATCTTCTACAAGTACCCTATACATCATTGTTAATGTGTCTCAAGCCAAAATTATGGATTACAAGTTCCACCATAAAACTAGACAACATAACCAATATGGCCTAGATTGACATGCATTCCTTTCTCACAGTTTTCATACTAGTGCTTGTCATTTCTTGAAAACATATTCCTTTGTGCCAAGTTAGACAATAGCAGATACCAGTACTAACATTTAACATGGAACATTATGATAACTTATCCAGTTTAACACACTTTTGGTACTGGAGCTTGATGAGCTAAAGAACCAATCAGTCATTTTCCTTGGGCTCCACAACACCCATCTTTACACCAAGAATTCAATTTCTTGGGGGCATGGCCAAGATGGCTAACTGAGAGCAGCAACTGGTGAATGCTCTGTAACTGAAAACTTTTCTCTGACAGAAAATACAAGCAAAAGATTAAAATTTGGAGATACTTGTTTAACTCATTTTATTCACTAATAGACAGATACAAGATTTATAGCTTTAAGTTCTTCAAAAGCTGTAGTATTCATGTCAGAATTTCAGCTACTTGGTTAAGAGAGGAAAAGACTTCAACATGAGTCACTCAAGAAATTGCACTCAGGATTCTTGTGTTAAAAGGAATACAGTCACTAATATCTAGAACACATGGTGTATTCCTTAAAATAGACACACTGGATACCAAACTAGAAAGTTTCAAAGAAGAGACTGGAAAGAAGATGGACATTTAGAAATCCTTATGAAACAACCAAAAAAGCTTTAAATGATCTTGAAGGGAGAAAGGTGAGACTTAGACTGAATTTCTTTTAAGACAAAATAACTGGTTCATAGAAAAAGTTGATGATTTAGAAAATAGACTGAGATGAATTAACATTAGAATTTATGGTATACTTGAAAAGTATGAGGGAGACAGTATAATAAATTTCTTGACAACATGGCTACACAAAACAAAACATTAAATCTACCCAAAATTGTACTCTTTGAAATTGAAAGGACACATAGATTCCTGAGATTGTCTTCGAAGAAGGAAAACTCACCACCATGTTCAATTATAGTTAAGTTTATGCCTAGCTTAGAAAAAGATCAAATATTAAAAACAGCATGGTCCAGCCCACCTACTAAAATAGGTGAACATGTAGTCAGATTTGACAATGATTATTCCAGTAAAGTAATGAGTAAAAGAAAATATTGTTTGCCACTGATCAAGGAACTTAAAAAGAACAACATGAAAGCTACTTTGTTGTTTCCTGCAAAGATCAAATAATTTCTTTCTGAAGAAATGAAAATATTTGATACTCTGGAGTAGGCATCTACTTTTGTTAACAACAATAAAATCCTTAATAATACTGCAAAGATGGAGTGGAACAATATATCCCAAGAGACAGAATGAACTGAATTCATGGAAAACTGCTTCTAAAATAAAAAAGCTTAAAAACAAGTGACTTTTATTCTCTGACTGAAGGACTTTTATTTTCGGAGATAATAGATTTACTCTTTAAATAAAATGTTTGCACTGGACGTTAAGCTTCAAAACATATGTAAGTATGTGAATGAAAAGTAAAAATAGAAGAAGGCTCCAGACCATGGCACTTAAAAGCATAAGATCTTTTAATAACAAAATAAAAGGTGAGCACTTACAAGCTGCTTCATCAGCTCACCTTTTATTTTATTAAAAGATCGTATGCTTTTAAGTGTCGTGGTCTGGAGCCTTCTTCTATTTTTGCTTTTCATTTACATTGTCTTGTTGAAGCATCCATTTACCTGCACCACTAACTGGTTTTGATATGTAAGTATGTATTTATGCTTTAAGCTAAAACGTTTTTCATGATGAGGAATATAAATGGTTAATTTTACTGTTTTACAATACTTACAGTAAAACACTCGATTTAACTAAACTATAAGTGTATTCCTAAATGTTAAACAAAAACTTCCTTTAAGAGAATGTCATTAAATTATAAGCAAAGTAACTGGTAACTTTAAGACTATATAAGTTAAGAACTTTATTTTATTTGTTCAGCTTTGCTTAGTATGTGCGTTGATGAGTTAACTGAATGTCATATCTAAGTAATATGCTAATTATAAGTGTTAAAGTGCTCGTGATTTTGTTTACTTTGTTCCTGTGTAACACATTCCTTTTAGAGGTCTTTTATAAGCAAGTGAGACTTAAAGAAAGCTTAAGAGCAAAAGAATGGTCCAGTTGTGTCAGAATACTGGCTTCTTGCTTGCCTTGCATCCCACCTTGAGCTGTTCTGAAGAAAACCTAGGTCAAAGTTCATCAATGATGTCTGTGAAGGAGCTTTCTGTTTCTTTCTTTTTTGTCAAGCATATATGCAAGAAATCTTAAAACAACATTTGTATTCTTAGAATAGAAGAATTGGTAAAACAAAAGTTATAGTAATGTTTTATACTGAACTGTTGCTGACGTATAATTTACTTACATTTTGCTGAATGGTAATAGTTAATGTAGTGTTATTAACTTTCACTGTACATCGTAATAGAAATAAGTAAAGTTAGATGTTTGTTACTGATTAGAACAGCTTAAAGGAATTAAGAAAAATGAGAAACTTACAGAGGAAATTAGCTGCTGTGTGCTATGATTTGTCATTTTTACATGCTGTAATCAAATTCTGATGTTAAGATGTGTAGCTTTGATCAGAACAGCAGTTCACAAAGGCCAAAAAACACACATTCAAATTAAACAGCAAGAATTATTTTGTATATACCTAAGATTGCTTGCAATACCAAAATTAATAAGAAGATTAAACATCTTCTGAAAAAATTGCAAGGAAAGAAATATCTACTATGTAAGATTAATAAAAGAGCAGAATCACTAAGTGAAGAAATATATACACATGCTATAATCTTTAATAAAGGGGTAATGATTAAATAGCTCTTTGATGACAAAAGATATATGTAAATAAAGTGGTTATAAGAAAGATGGTATTACATATACCTGCATATGGCAAAAATGTGAATGCATAAGATCTGATATAATTTACATAGAAATGTGTATATAAATACTTGAAAATAATCTGAAAGCTGACAGTTGAAGCTTGGTCAAGTGAACTTTGAAGCTTTTTACATGTTGAATGTTATTAGATTCACTAAGACTACCTGAAATAACTAATTTTGTAAATCAAAGCTGAAATGTAAGTTATATTGTGGAATCAGTTCATCCATTTTGAAAGAAAGTAAAGTAGATTTTTCAATATGCTTGATCCCAGGAAGGGAGAATGGGATCTGAACTAAGCACACTGTAACTTTTAAATGCAATATAGACTGCAAACATTTGTTTGACTCTATAGGATCATAGGAAGTTACTATGCTATTGGCCCTAAAGCCCTTATAAGCCTAAGCAAGAGTTTAGTCCATGTTTAGACAAGTCAACACCCAATGCCCCTGTCCAGCAGGGACATGGATGGAATCCCAGGGATGTATTTTCTGTTTCCCATCCAGTTATCCAGGATGCACTTAAAAAGCGGTAAAGAGGTACTCTGCTTGACATAGAGAGGGAATCTATTCCACAGATGGGGGAGTCTCTGGGACAACAAATCTGTCCTGTCAACAAGTCCAATTGATATCACAGACCAGTTTGAGGCTGGGTGTGTGGATTATTTGTGTGGAGCTTGACTTGCAGATATGTATCAGTCCTATTAAGGCGGGGTCTGAGATCACCTTTGTATGCCAGACAGAGGTCACCTCTGAGAAGGCTGTATGAAACTGAGTAGAGGGTTATGGCTTTTAGCCTGTGTATGGTAGATTTTTGAGGCCTTGGATTTTGCTGGTGAAGAATGTCTGTGGTCCATAGAGGCCTTGGATTCTCCTGGTGAGGAATGTCTGTGGTCAATAGAAATAGCATGACATTCTCTTTAGCCTCAGTAGAGTACATATTTTTATGAAGTAGTTTAATAAGCTAAAAGATTTTTAGATATTTAATAATTGTTATGTTGAGTGTTACACAATTCTGAGATATAGACACTTGTACTTTAAAAATTAATTCAGAGCTTTTGTTAGACTGATAAAATATGAATGCTTCCTTTAGCGTGATAAATACATATACGTGTGTATTGATTTCCCTTTTTAATTATAGTTTAGTATGATAACATTACCTGCCACATGCAAGTTTACAGTTGTATTTATCTCTTCAGGTTCCATTTATTTAGAGATTTAGTTATAATAATGTTGAATAATTGAAAAAAATATTTAATGGATAATTTATACCTCTATTACATAAATAGATACATAATAGGTTCATAGGTTCATAGGTAAGTACTAGGCTATCTGCCCGAGGGCATCTATAAGCCTAGCCAGAATGTGTTGGCTTTTGCCACCCCCTTAGATTAGTCCCTGTGCCTCGGTCTAGCAGAGACATTAGTTCCCTGTGCCTCTGTCCAATAGAGCCACTGAAGTGATCCCCGGGGTAAATTTTCTGTTTCCCATCCACTCGTAAAGATTTCTTTTGAAGGGTGTTAGTGAGGGGCTCTGCCTAATGTAGATTGGAATCCTGTTCTAAAGCATGGGGAGTCTCTAGGACAGGAATCTATCCCTCCAACACATCCGATTTACCGTTGTGGTGAGGTTTAGATCCCTAGAGTGTTTTTTTTTTTTTTTAGGTGGAGCGTGTCCATCAATTCTGGGTTGGACATGGCCTTGTATGTCAGGCAGAGATCTCCTCTGAGTAAGCAGTATGCAACCGAGTACATCTGTAGTTTCTTCAGTCGGGCTGCATAGGGCATATGTTTGAGGCCAGTAATCCTCTTGGGTGAGGTACTTCTGTTGTCTTTCCAGCTGTTGCAGGTGTCTTCTAAGGTACATCCTAAATGGGGCATTGTACTCTATGATGGGTCTGATGAGTGATGAGTAGAGGGGCACAATAACCTCTTCTGTTCTGGATGCGAACCCTTTTGTGATTAGGTGGGCCACATAGAAGGATTTTCTAACCACCTTGGCAATATGATTATCAAAGGAGAGATCACTATCTACTTGGGTCCCCAGATCCCTTATTACATTTTCAGTATTTAAGGGACTACCATGTATGTGGTAGTTCACGGGTACTTTGTTTTTTCCAAAGGGGATGACTATGCACGTTTTGGCATTTAGCTTGAGGCCATGATTTTGACACCAGGTATCCATCTCAGTGAGACCCTTCTGGAGGATATCTGTATCAGCTGGACAGTCAGTTATGGTCCTCAGTTTGTAGTCGTCTGCGAACTTAGTCAGCCATAGTTCTCCTGTGCTTGCCTGTACCTCTGAGAAGTATATACCCAACAGGAGGGGTCCCCAGGACTGAGCCCTGGGGGACACCACTTGTAACTGGTTTAGAGTCAGACCTAGAGCCTGCAACTCTGACCGTGTGGATTCTACCCATGAGCTAATTGGCAACCCATCTCGTGACATAGGGGTTTATGTTCAGGCTGGTGAGCTTGTCTATAATACCAGAATGGGGAATGGTGTAGAAAGCCTTTGTGAGGTCTAGGTAGGCTGTGTGGACCTCCTTTCCCTTGTCTAAAGTCTTGGTAACAGTTTCTCAAAGAAGTCCACCAGGTTTAAGAGGCATGATCTGCCTTTAACAAAGCCAAACTAGGTAGGGTCCAAAGTTTGAAGGTTCCCAATGTCTCTGTTAAGGAATCCATGATGATGCGCTCCATAGCCTTGCAGACAGGGCTAGTCAGGCTTATATGGTGATAGTTCCCAGGGTCCACTGTGGCTCCACCTTTGTGGAGCAGGATAACTCTTACTGTGCACCACTCTGTGGGTATGTAGCCTGCAGAGAGGCTGAGTTTGAACAGTGTGTTTAGGTGAGGGGTTAGTTCATTTTGGAGCTCATGTAAGACACAGCCTGGGACACCATCTGGTCCCATTGAAGCTGTATTTTTGGCTTTGGATAGGGCTGTTTTAACCTGTGTTTCAGTGATTGCCGGGGCACTACATTCTTCTGGTATGGTTATGGGCCCTTTATGGGGTGAGAGGGGGGTGAAGTTTGCACTAAACCTGTCTGCCAGAATGTTGGCAATATCAGTCAATTCAGTATATTTTGTGCCATTCTGCACTGACTCAGAGCAGATCTGAGAGTTTCCACTTAGGTTCTTGACATAGCTAAAGAAAGCTTTGTGGTTATCTTTGGAGTCCTTGGCAATTTTTCTTTCGAAGCTAGCCTTGGATGATTTTATGAGGAATTGTAGTTTCTTGCTGGTACTGATCAGGGATGTCTTTTCTTATTGGGATTTTACTCTTTTCTGCACTAGTTTCATCCTTCTATTGTATAGCTTGTTTATGGCAGGGGTCCACCAGACTGGTTTCCTTCTCTTGGAGGAGTGAGTCTTGGCTTTGCTTGGGATAGCACGATCCATGCATTCTTGCAGGTGCTCATAGAGTGTCTTTGTAAGGGATTCAGCAGCTTGGACAGGATTGTCCTTTAGCATGGGGGCTGTGAACCTTTCCACCTCAGTCTTAAGTAATGTGAAGTTTGCTTTTGAAAAGTTTTTCACCATGGTTTCCTTGGTTGGGGGTGGGGGCGGAATGTGGATATCCAGAGTGATTAGTCTATGGTCTGATCTAACCAGTGAGAGTTTGACCTCCGGTGTAGGACACCGTTCACCCATGTTGGTGATGACCAGGTCCAATATGTTGTCACCTCTGGTGGGGGTGTTGACCAGTTGATCCAGGGCATTCGAGTTTATAAATTCTAGGAAGTGCTGGGCAAGAAAGTTAGTACTTGAGTAGTTCTCCCAGTTAATGTTTGGGTAATTGACATCACCCAATATTAAGGTGTTTGGTAGAACCTTTATATTTTCAAGTGTCTCCACAAATGTAAAATGGGGGTCCTGGGTCATGGTGGGTGATCTGTAGCAAGCTACAATTTGAATTGCAGTTTTGCCTGTTGTTAGTTACACATGGATGATCTCTGAGGTATTGTGCTGTGCCACTAACCTGGAGGTGTGGGTATCCTTGATGAATATGGATACACCCCCACCTTTTGTGTTTTGGTCTGGATTCTGTGGCCAAAAAGAATGGTATGAGTTATAGCCTAGTAGTGCTGTGGTGTTCTCTGGAGCCTTAAACCAGGTTTCTGTTACTGCACAGATATCGATGTTCTCCATACTGAGGAGATAATACACTCACTATCTGATGGATTATTTAATATTTGTAGTAAATGAAGAGGATTATTAAACTGTTTATGTAGTAAAGGGGAATAGTTTTAATGGCAGCATATATAACTAAATTAATAGTCTCATTATTTTGACTTATATTTAATATTAGATTAATTATTTGTAAGTCATGGGAGTTTTTTTTAGTTTTTTGATGAATGTTTAGGTATTGGTAGGTAGAGAGATAGTATTATAGCTGGTCTATTTAATAGGCAAGCTATGATCTTTTGTATCTACTTTAGGTTTTGTTTATAGCAATATATATATATATATATATATATATATATATATATATATATATATATATATATATATATATATATATATATATATATATATATATATATATATAGGTTCCCTATTTAATTTTGAAATACTGAAATCATGAATTTCAGTATTTCAAAATTATAATAGCGAAGTCTTGAAATACCAGTAAACCAGCAGTGCGAAATTCAAAATCCCGAAGTACGGAGATTTTGAATTAGCGCTTCTGGTGTTGTGGTATGTGAATGGCAAGATGTGAGTTTGGGTATGTATGTGTATGTGTGTTGGTTTGGACTTTAGTGTATGTCAGTATGTGTTTTGACTGTGATGTGTGTGTGTGCAAGGGTGCTTACAATGTGTGGGAGCAAGTTACCTGTGCTTGTCTGATTGTGCGATTTCAGAGTCAGTATATATATAAGAAGGGGGTGCATGGGGGGATATTATATTTGAGTTGGGGGGGAAGTTGTGTGTATGTGTTTGTGTGTGCTGTATCTGTAGTGTACCATCAGGATCTTGAATTTCACGGTTGTAGAGTTTCGGTGTTTGGTGTGTTCGGCTATGGAATTTCGAAATACTGAAATTCGGGATTTCGAAATTACATACTGAATCTATCTATATATATATATATATATATATATATATATATATATATATATATATAAAAAATTGGAGACTTGTCTTTTGGAGACTTGTCTTTGTTTCTGTTACTTATGAGTTTTAGTAGTTTCATTTGTAGAAAGTAAACCAGTGCCTCGTGGCTCAAACACACCATTTTCAGATGAAGTCTCATGCTGTACCATTCGAGCTATCCAGCTTGTGAATAAACTGCTTGGACGGAGTTTCAATGTATTCTGGCACTGGTTTACTGCCTTATTAGTTTTTGGAAGTGCTGGTTCCTGTTTTGTGGTTTTCATTTGTAGAAAGGAAGAATTAAAAAATATGGAATGTTAAGATAGTGTTGCGGGAATGCATTAGTCTTAAATATAATTAAATTAATATGGTGGATAAATGTGTTGTATTATCTTTTAAAAGAAATCTTTTTAAATGTACAGCATGGATAATTTTAATCTATTATCTATTAATGTAAATGAATTAAATAATGGCAACAAAAGTAAATAATTAATGAGATATCTAAAATTAAATATATGAGACATTATATTTTTGCAAGAGACTCACTTGTTAGATAAAGATATACAATATTTAAATAACTTAGGGTCTGGAATATGTTATCATCTGCTTCTTTTAACAAAAAGAGGAGATGAACTCCTATACATTTAAGAAATAAAGCCATGGACTCTATTAATTACCCCAAAGGAATATATACATTTGTAATAATTAAATATAATGGAAAACTGTATACACTAACTAATTTTACTGGATCCCTGGAATAGGTGCAAGAGAGCTTAAGATGATTTTAAACTTACTACAAAGTCATTGGAAGAGTGGATTAGTTTTATTGTGTTCCTCTTCTCTTGCATTATCTACAAATTAATTTAGTTTCTTACATTTCCCTCATTATATGAATATATGAATGCTAGTATTGAAGGTAAATTGACATATAAAGGAAGCTTGCTCAAGTTATATACGTTACAGTAATTGTAAAGAATAATAGTTTTGATGCAAAATTCTTAATTTTTTTAGATAGTAGACTCAATAGATGGTGAGAATAAAATGTGTTACTTAAATCAATTAGTCAAACTTCTTCAAGTTTATACTGAAAGATTTTTTGTGGAAATATGTACATAGAATGTTTGTTACTTCCTATAAAATATCTAAGTTTAGTAAAATGACTTCTTCAGTTTGCTGGAGATGTAGTAAAGATGTAAAAGCGGATCGGATGCACATGTTTATGGTGTGTGAAAAATTAAATATATATTAGAAAGAGAGAATTATGTTTATAAGGTGTTATGGTCTGATAATTGTTCTCGAACTAGATCAATAATACCAATGAATGTTACAATTTCTGTATCTGTAAAAGCCAAACAAGAAAACGTGTTTTGGGCTGTCTTGGCAGTTCCTAGAAAATTATTACAAAAAACTGGAAATCAAAGTCAGTTCTTATGTTCAAAGAATTTTTAAAATTAACAGCAATACTATGTAAAACTGAAAAAGAAGTGACCAGAATAAGATCTATAAATCATACTAAGACTTTTAGTGGTTGGGATAACCTTGAAATATTGCTATCAAAATACAAACACTCTTAACATTTTAATTGTATTAGATTGCTGATTCAGTGTTTTTCTATCATTGTATAACAATATATGATATTAAATGTCTTCCTTTCTGTGTATATATTGTAAATATGTTAAATTAATAAAAAAATTTCTTATTAAAAAAAGAATTCCATTTCAGAACCTGGGCCTTAATGTTGAACTTTTTCTTCTGGGTATAACCACAAAAAACAAAATACAAACAAAACAACCAAAACCCATACATGTAGAACCAGTAAAAAGCATAAAAAAACATGAAAGGAGTTGTGCCCTATTTTATTTCACTGCTATTAAGTGCTTTTGTTTCACACAGACTTCATCAGAGTAAAATAAAACTGTTGAAACAACCAAGCTTTTAAAACCCAATTTTACCAATCAGATCTCAAATCCAATTAACAGTTAAATAATGAGTGAATGATCCTTAAAGCTGTTCTAAGACAAAAGAAAAAAGAAAAAGAGTAAAAAAGTAAAATAATACAAAAATATGTATTCAGTCATTGGTGTCTGCAAGCACTAACTCAGGTGGTACCCATCTCAAGAACATTTTATTATTGCTCCTCATGTAGTTTCAGCAAAACTGAAAATAGAACACAAAAGCATTTACTGGAAGCATGTTCATTCATATAATGGGTCACACTGTAAGGGAATTTGGGTTGGAAAAGTACTGCTTGCTATGGCTTTGGAAACAGATGATAGTCTGAGTGCACACAAGTGCGCGCACATGAACACACACACACACACACACACACACACACACACACACACACACACACACACACACACACACACATGCACGCACGCACGCACACGCACACACACACACACACACACACACACACACACACACACACACACACACACACACACACACAACCATATACAATGCAAACTGGGAGCAATGCAAAATGCAAGACTCTTGACACCAGCTGAATATTATTTGTAAAATGCCATGTCTCTCTTTGGTTGAATAGTATGAAGTACACCTCTCAAAGATTTTTTACAGTTTGCAGTAGGACACAACCCCTAACAAACTAGACAATTGAATTGTTTCCCTGGATATGGGTTGATGATGGATGGATACAGAGTTCCTCTAGAATGCAACTACAACTGCTAGCCTACTTGATTGATTCTTTAGCATTTAAGAATGTTGATTTCAGCTCCTTATATGACATTGTATAGATGACATGTTAAAAGTAAAAACGTTTAGTCTTTCTCTGGTGAAGTGAACAACAGTTTTACTGCTCATGTAAGAGCCATTCAGTAAAAAAGTTTACATACTGATTAAATGCTTAAGACCACAATCACTGTGGAAATCAAGAATAATGCCAAATGCCATTCTGTGGCAGTAAGACATCTTGGACTGTACTACCTTTGTAACATTTGTATGAAAGGCCATAAGTATATGAGTATCTGTTTGAGATGGTACACTGTAACAATGTCATATTCTACATAACAAAAACAGCTAATACAGCTGATTTACCTGATGCATTTCATTGCATATTAGCATTCCATGTGACCACACTCCCCGAGCTTCTTTAAAGTATAACATTGCAGGAAAGGCACCTTGGTAATTTGATGAGGAACATTTATTTCATAAAAAATCTATAGCATCCTTGCTTCCTATGTTATACGGACTGCTTTTGACTGATTATATATTCTGGCCACTACGTTTTTGAGCAAAGGTCAAATAGCCTTCAAGTAGAAACTGAGTATAGAGTTATACTGCAACAACTTCCATGAAGACCTACTGTTGGACAAAATAAATACATGATTATATATTTGATGCTTCTTGACATTTGCTAGTAAATAATTTTAGGATACCATATCTGGACATTCAGTTATTAAGTTTAGTTAAGTTGTACTTTCTTGACGAAGAGGTAATATAATGCTAAAAGATGAAGTGTCTGAATGAGAAGGCAAACTTTTTAGTAAGCCCACTGGATACAGTGGTGCCTTTCCTGGGGTGACATGAGACCATTGCCTAATTAAGTGATTTGCAGAGCTTCACACAGTTTATAAGTGAGAATTGAGGAAATCATTCCCTGCTGTACAGAATGAAGATCTAGGGTTGTCAGGGTGGCCTAATGGTTAAGGTGTTTGCCTTACAAACACCAGGTGCAGGGTTTGAGTGTCACAAGGGATAATTGGTTAGGTGTAAAATGGCTCTCAAGGGCAGCTAGCTTAGTACTAATCCATGAACCAACTATGAAGATTGTTAATAGTCTGCACTCTTAACTGTCTGAGCTAATTCTGGCATTGAACATAACTGATTTTGCACAATCTGTGTCCCTGTACCTTTCTCACAATGTATCCACACTTATAGGTTCATAAGTTCATAGGTGTATACAAGGTTAATGACTAGTGGGACCTTTATAAGTCTAGCCAAGCATCCCAATGTGCATTAGAGGCTACTTTATGGATATAAGTAAGCTATGGCTAACCACATCAAACTTTTAAATAACCTGCAAAAATTAAAATCTGTCCTAAAATATCACCTGGCAACTAACGAACTACGCAACTGCACCACCCCTACAGTGAGGTGTCCAACCTTTTGGCTTGCTGGGGCTGCATTGAGTGAACAGAAATTGTCTTGGGGCCGCATATAAGATATATCATATAATTAACTCTTTCTCTGCCATGGGCGACCGAAGTCGACCTCCTGGCTGTACTGTAGGTGCTTTCGAACAATGAATAAATGTAATAAATGCCTGATATTTGCCTTAAAATTCTAATTCTCATTCTAATTCTCTAATCTAACAGTTAACTCTTAACATCTTAGTTAATGTGTGTGTGTGTGTGTGTGCGTGTGTGTGTGTGTGTGTGTGTGTGTGTGTGTGTGTGTGTGTGTGTGTGTGTGTGTGTGTGTATATATATATATATATATATATATATATATATATATATATATATATATATATGATTTTTTTTTTTACAAATAAACACATATTCACTACAGCACTAGCATTCTAACTGGGAAAACCATTCCAGCAGGCCAACATAAAATGTCAACATTAGCAGTCCTACAATACTGTAATCTTCAAAAATAAGCCAACAAATTTGCAATAAAGTAAATAATTCACATTACTGACTTAATTAAACAATTCTAAATAAGCTACAAGAGGGTCTCACCCAATCAAATGACTGGTACCAGAAACATGGCCTCAGGCTAAATGCCAAAAATGCATCATCATCCTTTTGGGGAGAGTGATGTCCCCACAAATTATCACATTAATAACAATGTTGTAAGCATGCAATCAGTCGTGAGGTGTTTGGGCACTCAGGTTGATAGAAACCTGACTTTTGACCACTGTGTTGTCTCCATTGTACGGAAAGCTTTTTACATGGCCCACCTCATTAGCAAGGGTATCTCATCCAGGGACAGGGTGATTATAACATCTCTGTATTCTTCCTTTATAAGAGCCATTACTGAGTGCAAAGCCCCTTTTGGCATGTGCCTCAGCAAAACAACCTGCCAAAAGAAAGACTACAACCATTTCTGACAAAAAAGGTAAAAGGACCAAGTTCACTTAGTTATCCAAACAGACTAAAAAGTTTCTTGCTTTCCCCTGTCTCTCACTGGCCCCTATAAATTTAATCACTGGCTTGCTTTCCAGGCTAAGAAAGATCCTGCCTTAAGAAACTTCCTCCAGCTCAGAAATACTGGTTATATACTTAAAACGCTCAGTACAAAGACCACAGCTTTCACTGCAATATAAACAAGCCACTCTGTATGGAGAGGTTCTTGATACAAAAACTTCAACTTCTGTAAAAAGCTCCTCTCATTATCAAACAATGTAGTTCAGCAACATGACAAATGGATGGAAATCATAAATGTACTCCTTCAGTAAGTAGCATAGAGTTCATCAGACTGGATGAAAAATCCACATAATACACTTTCCTAGCTGGATGGCTAAGATATAATATTGGTTACTCAAATCTACTTGCCCAAGAAGAGGTGCCTATTTAACTAAGAATTCCATTTGCAAAAATATATTCACAATACATATTAAATCTCTCACTCTTTCACACACTCACAAAAGGAGCCCCTACTTCTAAAATAGGCAACCTCAGTAATCATATGACACACACTCACTGAATGAAATTGTCTGGAAGTAAAGATATCTGAAAAAAAAAATCATACTAGACATGGACTCGTCCATCCAATTTCCCACCACCAAAAGGACCATCAATAAATTAGCAAACAACTGCTTAGCAAAAAGTAAATCAATAAGAAATCCATACACTCTCTAAGATCATACTACATACTGGAGTAAACATATAACTTCCCTCCAATCTAAAGCCATTTGACATTCAGACATTTTAATTTGTGCAGAAGTTATTCACAGACTGACAGTTTACTGAGCTGCCACATTACTCTATGCTTATGTCCAAACCAGTGAAGCATACTTGTCAATTCCAAAACCTGACCCTGACCTTGAGTAGATCCTGACCTTGAGTAGCATCTTACCCTCACCAAGAATGATGCCACAATATGAAGACAAGATGATCAATTTCAACAATTGGCTTAAGTGTTGGTGTCATTCAAAGGGGATCCAATGCCTGTCAGCCTGGGATGACATGCTCGACAAGCCACGATGCTTCGCTAGGGACGGCTTGCACCTGTCACCCCTGGGCTTTCGGATATTGGCAAAGGCTCTTGCTACCCCCATAGTGCCTTTTTTAGGTAAGGCTCAAAAGACAAACCCACCTCCATAGGTATCACAAGGAATAAGAAACTAAGAGTAATGCTACTCAACGCCAGAAGTTTAAACCTCAAGGTGCACGCACTCGAAACTCTCCTTATCATGGAGAACATCGATATCTGTGCAGTAACAGAAACCTGGTTCAAGGCTCCCGAGAGCACCCCAGCACTACTGGGTTATACCTCATACCATGCTTTTCGGCCCCAAAACTTGGACCGAACCACAAAAGGAGGGGGAGTATCAATATTCGTCAAAGATACCCACACCTCCAGGTTGGTGGCACAGCACAAAGCATCAGAGACTATCCATGTGCAACTAACTGTGGGTAAAACTGCCTTCCAGTTTATAGCCTGCTACAGACCACCCTCACAAACACAGGAACCCCACTTGGCCTTCCTGAGAACACTGGAAAATATGAAGGTCTCTCCAAACACCATTATATTGGGCGACTTCAACTACCCAAACATAGACTGGGAGCTTTACTCTAGCTCCAACACCCTAGCCCAAAGGTTCCTAGAATTTATAAACTCAAATGCTATGGAACAACTTGTTACCACTCCCACAAGAGGGGAAAACATACTGGACCTGATCATCACCAACATGGGGGCACTATGCTCCAGACCAGAAGTGTATCCCTCACTGGTAAGATCAGACCATAAACTAATCTCACTGGATATTCACATCCCGACCCCACCCCCTGCCCAGAAAACCACAGTGAAAAACTTCTCTAAAGCAAATTTCACACACCTCAAAACTGAGGCGAAATCCTTCAAAGCCCCCCCGGCCTGTGGGAAATACGGCCCAGACCGCAGAATCCTTTATAAACACATTCTATGAACACTTTCAGGAATGCATGGATCATGCAATCCCAAATAAAACCAAGACCCAATCCTCCAAAGGCAGACGTCCTGTCTGGTGGACCCCAGCCATAAACAAACTATACAATAGAAGGAGGAAGCTACTACATGATAGAGCAAAATCCCAAAAAGGGAAGGCCTCTCTGATCAGTATTAACAAAAAACTATGGGCACTCATAAAATCGTCTAAGGCCAGCTTCGAGAGAAAAATTGCACAGGACACTAAGGATAATCACAAGGCTTTCTTTAGTTATATTAGGAACCTGGGTGGGAATTTCCAGATATGCTCAGAATTAGTCCAAAATGGCAAAAAATACACCGAGCCCACAGACATTGCCAACATCCTAGCTGACAGGTTCAGTGCAAACTTCTCCCCTCTCTCCCCACCAAAAGGGAAAATATCTATCCCAACAGAGTGCTACCCCCCTGACATCTCAGATGCTCAGGTAAGAGCCGCCCTCTCCAAAGCAAAAAAACACAGCATCAATGGGACCAGATGGTGTCCCGGGCTGCGTCCTACATGAACTCCAAGAAGAGCTAAACCCAAACATAAAACTACTGTTCAATCTTAGCCTTACTACAGGATATGTACCCAAAGAGTGGCGTACAGCAACAGTGGTCCTTCTCCACAAAGGTGGTGCCTCAATGGATCCTGGAAACTATCGCCCCATAAGCCTGACTAGCTTGGTCTGCAAAGCTATGGAAAGGATCATCATGGACCTCATAAATAAAGATATTGGGGACCTACAGACACTGGATCCTACCCAGTTTGGCTTTGTTAAGGGCAGATCCTGCCTCTTAAACCTGATCAATTTCTTTGAAACAGTCACCAAGGCCATTGACAAGGGGAAGGTGGTCCACACAGCCTACCTGGACCTTGCAAAAGCCTTCGATACAATACCCCACTCGGGCATTATAGATAAGCTCACCAGCTTAAATATAAACCCCTATGTCACTAGATGGGTTGCAAACTGGCTCAAGGACAGAACCCACATGGTTAGAATTGCTGGAGCCATGTCAGACTCCAAACCAGTTACAAGTGGCATCCCACAAGGCTCAGTTCTGGGACCTCTCTTGTTCGGTATATATTTCTTGGCAGTACAGGCCAACACGGAAGGACTGTGGCTGACCAAGTTCACAGATGACTGCAAACTGGGTGCCATAATCAACTCTCCAGCCGACACAAGCATCTTCCAAAAGGGCCTCATAGAAATAGACAACTGGTGCCAGAGCCATGGCCTCAAGCTAAATGCCAAAAAGTATATAGTCATCCCCTTTGGCAAAAACAAAGTGCCCACAAATTACCACATAGGTGGTAATCCATTAAGTACAGAAGAAGTCATTAGGGACCTGGGGACCCAAGTTGATAGCAATCTCTCATTTGACAACCACGTGGCCAAAGTGGTTAGAAAAACATTTTATATAGCCCACCTAATCATGAAGGGATTCACATCTAGATCAGGGGAGGTCATCGTACCTCTTTACTCATCCCTCATCAGGCCCATAATTGAGTACAATGCCCTTTTGGGATGTACCTTACCAGACACCTGCAGCAACTGGAAAGACCCCAAAAGTACCTCACCAAGAGGATCAAAGGGCTCAAACAGATGCCATATGCTGCCCGGTTAAAGAAACTCCAGCTCTACTCAGTGGCATACCGCCTGCTCAGAGGCGATCTGTGCCTGACGTATAAAGCCATGTCCAACCCGGAATTAATGGACATGCTGCACCTCAGAAAATCCAAATCCCATCGAGCTACGCGCTCGAGAGACTTGAACCTCAGCACTGAAATAAATAGGACATGCTGGAGGGACAGATTCATAACCCAGAGGCTCCCTTCACTCTGGAATAAAATCCCAGTCCAGGTTAGGCAGAGTCCCACATTGACTCTCTTCAAGAGGAATCTTGATGAGTGGATGGGAGATCGTAGGTTTACCCCGGCTATCACTTCTGTGTCACTGTTAGACAGAGGCACAGTATACTAACCTCAAAAAAAGGCATAGCAAAATTAATTTAAAATGGGTGGCGAAAGCCAAACCCACTCTGGCTAGTCTTATAAATGCCCTAGGGCAGATAGCCTAGTATGAACCTATGAACCTAAAAGAATTAAAGTAGCTTAATAAGAAGGTTATTTGTAAGGTTACATGGCAATTTATATTGGAAATAAGCAAAGATATTAAAAAGGGTCCATTTCTCGTAATTATGCTGAAAAGTCTTCCAAGGTAAATACAACCTTCTGATTTAGTATGGAATGATACCTCTCAACCTTAAGCAAGAAATCTGGAGAAAGAGAAAAATAAAAGTGGGACACAGGCCCCAAAGTAGTTATGCCTAACAGACACCTTTGAAACACATGTAGCTGCAAACATTATACATCACTTATAATCTTTCTATTCCATCATTGTCATTTAAGCATTATATGGCTCATTCAATCCTGCCTTCTTTTGCAGCAGAGGAAACCATGCTTTGAAATGCAAATGCATTAAAAATAATAAATAAAACACATTGCATCCATATGCTGCAACTTCCTACCTCCGAACAACCGTAGAGCTTTCACTGAATCTAGGGCTGCTTATTTCCCAGGAATGATAGCTCTCCCTATTTAAGTCTAATGGGATACAATCTACCAGGATCTGGACTACCTGAAATAAATTAAATTATGACCTGCAAATTGCAAGTGCACTTTGTTTAACTAAACTATATTTCTAAGCCCACTTACTGTATTTTTTCAGTAACATCGCAATATCCAGTTCCAGGTCACTTTACAAGACATTGGCAGTGGTAGACTTGGCATCCTCCAGATCCCTACAGGACCGCACTCATACTGCTAACATTGTCCATTAAATATAAATATCCATCCACTGCAAATGGCAAGAAGCTATGTCTTAAAAAAAATCAACTTTTGGTATGCCTAGTACCCAAGTATCAGGTTTTGAAACAAAGAAACATATTCTCCACAGTCCGTAAGTCTCTGTCTTTAATAATCATCTACTGTTGAAGCCCTCTCAACACACAAACACACACATACATGCTAAAACCCACAACATTTAAAAAATGACATTGTGCCCACCTGATTTGCCAGTATTGTTGATCAACCAAAGCTATACTTATTGTTGTCCAATCTCCCACTGCTTAGAACTCACCAATGACAAAACAGTACTGGGTGCTTTTTTGTTGGTCAGAAAAAATAATTCAACTTTATATGCTACAGTCCCACAAAGTCAATCCACTACTGACCCATTAACCCTAGGCTGCTGTCTCATTCATACTCCCTGGAACTGCATTACCTTGGATGACTAATTTTGTTTCCTAAGCAAAAGACACAAGTTGGAAGATGAAGCGAAAATCCATACAGTTGAGAGGTATGATTTCATATTCAATGCAACTCTGTCTCTGTCAGGAAAGCCACAATTTAATGAAAGTGTACTTTTAATGTACAATATATTTGTGAGCTAACTTATTTGTGCTCCGTAGTTAGACTGATAGTCATTAGCCTCTTTGTGCATGTGTCTCTCTCTGTCATGCACACATACACTCACACACTCTTCTTCTACTTTTACATACACAAACATTCTGCTTTCATGCATGTACTCACTCATTCACTCACTCCGTACTTACCTATTAACACAGGTAAAAGCTGCCCCTTTCAAAGGCAATGACGACAAATCTATACATGGATCCCTCTTTAGCAAGAACACACACACACACACTGATTCTTTGGCATGAAATAATGGAGGGAACACACAGATCCTTCTTTGGCGCAAAAAAATCAAAACTAGAATGGTGCTTTGGTGCATGCGCACACTGACAGAGTTATAGGTCATGTGCATGAAATACACACAAAAAAAGTGTTTTCGGGCATGTGTATATCGATGTTGCAGTTACAGGTTGGGGGCCGCATGGAAGAGCTCTGAGGGCGCGGGCTGCAGGTTGGACACGTTTGTAATCCTAACTGTTCACTATGGATATTACATAAGCATATCAATACAGTATTTTTGATTCTACTCACAATATCTTGAAAACATACATTTCCTTAATGTGGTATGCTTTCTAAAAAATGTTTGCTGACCATTTGTTTTGAAATACTTTGTAAATAATGTTGTTGACCACTTTTATTTTGAATTGTCAGAAATATATTTCTGTCCTTGTTTTGGAGCAATTTCCCCCGTGCCTCTGCTGAAAATGGATATTTCAGTTCCCAGATGGATTTTTCTGATAAACAAAAGCAAATGAATAGATAGATAATAAGTAAATAATTGGGCAAGATTTACAGATTGCCTCTGTCCATTAGAGATACAAGTGCTTGACCCATGGTTTATTTCTGATTTCCCATTCATTGGTCTAGATTTCTCATGAATAATGTTAGGAAAGAGACCTACTTCACATGGTTGGGAAGCCTTCTTTCAGAGAAGGGGAATTCTCTGAGACACATAGTTGTCCCTTCATTGTGTCTTATTTATGAAACCAGCAAAGTTGAAATCCCTTGTTTGAGTAATTCCAATGCTATTAATTTGACAGATTTGCAAAAGGCCCGTCAGAGTGGGATCTACGGATAACTTGATTGCCAGGCAGAGATTGCATCTCAACAGTCTGTAGGAAGCAGAGTATAGAGATAGGGCTTTGTGGGAAGCTGCATAAGACATGCTGCTTACACTCCAGATTCTTTCTGTGAGGATCCTCTGTAGATATTCCAGTTGTTGTATATGCCTGATCAAGTACATAAAAAATAGGCCATTGTACTCAATGATGGCCTGATGAGGGCTGAATACACTGGAATGTTGACTTCCTTGGATTTAGCTGCCATATGCCTTTGCTTACATGTTGAGCAACATAGAATAATTTCCTTACTACCTTAGACACATCGCTCAAAAGCCAGGCTACTATATATATATATATATATATATATATATATATATATATATATATATATATCTGTATATATATATATATATATAGAGATATATATATATATATATATATATATATATATATCTGTACATATATATATATATATATATATATATATATATATATATATATATATATATATATATGTATATATATATATATATATATATATATATATATATATATATATCTATATATACACACACACACACATATATATATATATATATATATATATATATATATATATATATTTATACGGATTCACTTTATAACCTCGAAATGCTGAAATATCAAATTTCAGTATCTCGAGACTATAAAACCGAATCCACAAAACACCGACAAACAAAAAACGTGAAACAGCATAACCGAAAACACCGCACGTACTACACTAAACATACAACACAACACCCACATCACAACATAAACAAAAAAACAACACACATACACAACTCACACATATATAAGCAGGGGGAAAGCCCCCCACACCCCCCTACTTATATATACTAACTCCGAGATCGCACAAACACAACACAAAAGCTCACTCACACAAGCACATTCTCCAATCCCTCACACACTCTAACTCCCACTCAAAACCCTTACAAAACATTCACTTACCTGACATAACACCTACATCCAAACACGGCACCGCGCACCAACAAAACACAAACCCGGATATTACGTAGCGCAACTTCATAACTGCGAATTCGACATATTTTCGACATATAAAAAAGTCTGACAAATTGCTGCTTCACAGGTAAAACAACCAAGTAATGAGCAGGAGTGAGAGTGAGAAAATAACAGAAGATAACAATCCAAGATGTAAAATCCACGTAGTTTATTGCAGACAAGAACAAACGGATATGCGCTGAAATTCATGGATCTGAAGAAGCTGATACAGTGAAAGCGCATATCCGTTTGTTCTTGTCTGCAATAAACTACGTGGATTTTACATCTTGGATTGTTATCTTCTGTTATTTTCTCACTCTCACTCCTGCTCAGTACTTGGTTGTTTTACAATATTTTTGACATATGTCAAATTCGCGATTATGAACGTTCGCTATTTTTAACATTCAACTTTATAGCTTTGAGATACTGAAATTTGACATTTCAGAATTTCGATGTTATAAAGTGAACCCATATATACACATACCCAAATGGCTGACTTTTGAAAGGATACTATTATGTATTTCTTGGCACTGAGCTTTAAGCTGTGGTTTTGGCAAATTCCTGTAGGATACACAAATAAATTCCAAAGAAGTCTGCTTCTTTGGAATTTATTTGAAATTCCTGTAGGATATTAATGTATTGGGAGGGATTCTATGACTTCTCCTAGTTTGCAGTCATCTGAAATCTTGGTTAGCCAGATGCCCTTGACATTGGCCTTGACTTCTGAGAAGTAGATACCTGAAAGGAGTTGATTTTTTTTGGCCAATAAATTTGCTCTTTCTTCTGTCTCCTTCAAGAACAATCAGTACTGCACACTGTTGTGCGCTGCCTTTGAGGTTTTGGACACAGCTAAAGAAAGTTTTGTGGTTGTTCTTTGTCTGGGAAGTTGTCTTTACCTAAAATTTGTCTTTAGTAGACATACATTGCACTAGAGATGAGTAGTTTTATAATGCTGGACGTAGCACTTTCTAATCTTGGCTATGACTTCTCTTTTATTTTACAGTCTGTAGACAGTCATTGTTATGTACAATTCAGTGTATTTTGAAATATCTGCTATTACTATTTTATTGTAACCTACTACCTGGTTACTTACTGTATGTGTTTATTTTTATTGTAACCTTTAACCATTGTTATTACTGTTGTGTTCATTGGAGCTTTTCTCCCTGGGCCTCTACTGAAAATGGACACATATCCAGTTAGACTAGCCTGGTCAACAAATGTAAAATAAAATAAATAAATAAATACATCTGTTTATGTTAGGATTCCACAAGGGTTTCTTTTTGTGTGTGTTAGTTCTTGGCTTATTTCTTGAAGACACAGCTGTATCTATGCATTTATTGATGACTGTACAGGGTTTCTGTGAAATATTTTGCACAGGCAGCTGTGTTGTCAGGGTTTGGGGGCTTAAAGTTTTGATAGGTTATTACTTAATAGTTTGAAATTTTCCTTAGAATACCCCCTAAATGTTATGAAGTAAGCCAAAGTCACATAATTGATTTTTATTATGAAGGAGACAGCATTATGGCCTAACTTTACCAGAGGTGGCACTACATGGTGGGAGTAGGACATAGTGTTCTCCCATGTTTGTGAGTACCAGATGAAGTATGTCTGCACCCCTAGTGGTCATATGAACTATCTGGTCCAAGGTGTGTGTATGTTTACATAGTCCAGGAATCTCTGGGCCTGTAAGTGTGGAGTTGTGTAAGTGTTTTTGTTTATAGGATAGTTGAAGTTGCTCATGAATGTGGTACTGGATTGAATTGTGAGGGCTTCCAGTAATATGAAGTATGAGTTATGGGTTTCTGCAGTCACAAGGGTGACCTATATCCTGCAAGGATATCATATTGGACACTGCATATGCAAACATGAATATGGATAAGCTCAAGCATGTTATCCTCAGTGACTAAAACACAGACTTAGATAAGTTGTGTTGATAATCCACTTAGGAGCTCAGAAAGATAATAAAGGATACTTTAGTGCAATGTCAGTGATGCAACAGGTAGCACACTCACCTTTGATGCAGAATGCTGTGGGTTCTATTCCCTCACCAGGTAGTTTGATTGCTGGCACTGCAGTGCAGCATAAGGGGTGCTGCACTCCTGAGTGTGCTGCCCTCCTGATGAGACATTAAACTGAGTCCCTAGATGCTTGAGTTGGTGGTTGCTCAGGTGGATATAAAAGATCCCCCACACCTATAGAAAATAGTAGGGTAAATTCCACAGGGCTTTTGTCAAATTTCCTCTAGCAGTATAAATATCACCTTGGGTCTTCCCCTGAAAAGAGGTTACTAGCCTAGCGGGACAAACCTGGTTAACAACAAATAAATAGAATATAAATAAATTCTGTTTGAAAAGTGACTAAAACACAGAATTAGATGAGAAATGCAGCTAATCCACTTACGATCTCAGGAAAATAACAATGGATACAGTAAAACCCACATCAATTTATAGCTGTAGCTTTAAATTCACAAGAGAGAGCGCCATAATGCAATAAAATGAGAGCGCACTAAGAACCTAGGTACAGCTCACAAACAGCTTGCAAAGCACTGTAGAGTATGAAGCACTACAACAATAAAAATGCTTTCAGTTAATAGCTTTAGCTTCAGATTTAGTGCAAACACAAATAGGAATCACAAAAAACTGATTTAAATGGTAATATTAGTGCAGTAGCTTATGTGTACTTCCCAGGATGCAAAATTAAGTCCAAATGCTTTGTTTTCAAGTTCACAAGCTTCCCAAACTCCAAAGACTAAGATGGTTGACTGCTTATGTAGTATAAAAATACCAGGAGGCTGGAAAAAGTTTAAAGCTCACTCCCACTATGTTTAATTACCACAAGTTCTAGTTAGAATTCAAACAGCTGTCCAAAGCTGACGTTGGTGTTCTCCTGTGACATTAGATTGTAATGATAGTGACAGGGACAGGCATAGTGACTCCAGTAATGTATTTCAATGTGTTTTTGTTAGACTTGCATAGTATATCACAATTACCAAAACCAAGGTATATCAGTGATTACTTCTGTGTGATCATGGGACTAGCTCTTAGCTAAGGGTCCAGTGTTCTTATCATTCCTGCTTACAAGACATGGGTAGTTTATTCATGCCATGTTAGCAAGTTAAATATGTGGTGACCTCAACACTTTGCACATACACTTTGTCTCTGCCACTTACATACTTGTGAAGATAGAAAGAAAGAAAGAAAGAAAGAAAGAAAGAAAGAAAGTTATGTGACTACGGCAAGGTCACATAGAGTCTTTATAAACAGCAATGGTGAGGGTCATTTTCAGTCTTCCGCCATTCCTTAAAACCCCCTAATCAGAAATGCAGCTTTAAAAATAATACTTTAATAAGATCATTTATTGTTTTTATGTTTTTAGCATCTTTAGTAGTAACTTTTGTGAAGGTAGTATAGTACTAAACTGGTGTTAATAGAAAGACATATTTCATACATCTTGTAAGTTCACACTTCTGCAGTATAAATACTACATATATGAAGTATTAGTAGTCCTTTCTTTACTTGCATGTGGTCATACATACTTTTCAAGCAGCAGGATTCCAGTGGAACTGTACAACCTTTGCTAGGTAACCCCAACATCAGATTAACATTTGTCTGGAAATGGTATAATGATACTTTTTGAAATAATGAAACAAAATGCCACTGCTGACATCATCAAAGGTAAGGATAGGTACACTTCCACATTGTACTGCAGTCCTCAATATAATATGAATTCCATTATGCAAATAATTAATTGAATACTTCATGCTGTAGTAGTATTTTAACTTTTGCAGCAAATGTCCAGAATGTTAGAACACAACTGCACAATAAAGCACGAGTGGCAATCAAAAACAAGAAAGGACAGTTGTGACTCTAACTGATAGAAATTATGGTCCTGTGAAACCCCTTAGTGTGATAATCCTCCAAAGAAACTACTGCACTGGAATGGCATGTTTGGCAACTCTTTTGGCAACTGCTTAAGTACAAGTCAAATACTTTGGTTCCATAAATATTTGACAGCTGTCTGAAGGGGTATAAAATGCTACAGGTTTACATCCACCTCTTTAACAGCTGTCTAAAATCAGTTTGAACTTGCAGTACTTTTTTGCAGTGCCTTCACTCACAGCATCACAGACATAATAAAAAGCTGCTTAAACTGCTGCAAAATGTCACTGTTAGCTTTCTCTGTGAAATAATGTGAAGCAGAATCTCACAGCTGCGGTCAGGTAAGTACATGATTGACAAATGTCACTCTAGTCCTGTTTTTAAACTATTGTGACATGCACACACATACACATGCACACCGCCGTGCATATGTCTCTATCTTCAGAAACACATCTCATTGAATATTGTGTAGGAATGGGCAAAAATGCAATCTGAGAATATTCAACTACAAATAAAGACAGAAGCTGCCTTTTTCTTTAACGCCAAAAGAGAAAGATAGTAAAAACTCATCTAAAAAACATATACAGAGAACAGTCCATACTGATACAGCAAAGTTGAGTTTATTTAGAAGCAAGATACCTTCTAGGGCTGGGAAGGCCTTAAGTCAAAAACATTAGCCACACAACACCACACAGTGCCCCATTATTTCTCTATAATGGCTGCCCTTATACACGGACACGTATTGAAAGTAAGGATAACTGGTTAACTAGAGTGTGTATTTTTGTGCATATTGTGTTAACATTGATTGGTACATCAGACTCCACTATTGATGTGGTATCTCATTCTGGATTTTCACTTAACTCCACTTCTTGAAAATAGTCCAAGTAAAACTGTATGACATTTGTAGTGATAATGAATGCAGCTATGATGCAGAAATCACATACATGCATTCCCACTCAACATCAGTATATTACAAGGACCATTCACATTGTTAAGCAGCACATAGAGTACATAATAACAGTTTACCTATACAGCCAGAACTGGTAGTCAGCAGTCTGCAGACTCTTGGCATTTTGCACTACTGGACTAAACCATTGAGTAGTACAGCACAGTGCAGGTGACATCCTTGTGCTCACATTGTATAGTGATCTATTGGCATTTTGCACTACTGGATTAAACCATTGAATAGTGCAGCACAGTGCAGGTGACATCCTTGTGCTCACATTGTATAGTGATCTATTGGCATTTTGCACTACTGGACTAAACCATTGAGTTTGGATGGGAGAAAGGAAATTCACCCCAGGGATCACGTCAGTTGCCCTGCTAGACAGGGGTCCAGGAAAGTAAATAATGTGGGAAGAAATAGCCAGGGAATTGTTATGGCTAGGCTTGTATAGGCCCTAGGGCTGATAGCCTAGTACCAACCTATGAACCTATGAACCTATGAGTAGTGCAGCGCAGTGCAGGTGGCATCTTTGTGCTCACATTATATGCTGATCTACAGCACTTCATGGTAGCATAGTCACTCCAGTACTTTGGTCATATCAATGCAGTGTCTACAAGTACATCAGTACAATAACAACAACATAAACTTAATGAGCATGCCAGTGGAGGTGTGATGATATACTGTCACAACTAGTTATTCTGCAGCATGGTGTCATTATGACATAATGGAATTCTACAACATGGTGTCATTATGACATAATGGAATTCTACAGCATGGTGTCATTATGACATAATGGAATTCTACAGCATGGTGTCATTGTGATATATGCAACCAAATACACTCTTATAGTCCTGTACATTTTGCCCGGCAGCAGGTTGAACCACATCTCTCACTCTGGGACAGGCAAGACAGTAGACGTAGCTCACTTCCATTCTGTCATTTGGATCTTCCAGCTTCCTGTGCCATTAACACCGGTCATGTGGTGTGCACTGAGGGTTTTATCCCATTGGTCACAGTTCTTCTTAAACCTACTGCTAATGACAACAGGACAGATGCCCATGTCAGCAAATGGTGCTGTTATAACCTGGTGGTTTTGGAAGGATGACTTCTAACTTCTGACTCCATCTGTTTCTCTGCATAAATCATACCCAAATCAATTTTCTGCATGTGCTGTCTTGTCTTTGATTAGCATATAGCCCTACTAGGAATTTACTAGGATGCATGCAGTGAATGCAGTAACAATGCATAAATCAAAGGCAGTCACACCCTCCTTTTCTGATGCAAAGCTTCACCACGGACTGCTCCTTCTCATGCCTGATGCTGGCAATGTCAACCAAGCATAGTCAATGACTGGTATACTCAGGGATAATATGCCAGTGGGTTGTCTCCTGTCAGTGATCCTAACCAATGTAATGTAATGCAGTAAAGGGCACCTGACTATTATTCATTACTACAGAGATATGACTGCTCTTGAATTATGCACTTAAACTGTAATATCTGTAGCCCTACATACAGAATATCAGTAAAACATATTTTAGGTCATTACTGTACTTGATAATGTGAGCACAAGTTCAGCACGACACCCACCGCAGAAACTCAGTGTAATGCAAAATGTCAGACTACTGCTGTAAAGGCATGTGAATCAAAGTCTCAAAGCCTCTAGTGCCTATCTGCATAACTCGTAATTGTCAAGATTTCATAGAATGTCCAGATACTTGCCTCATATTTTTGGACTGTTCCTCATAAAATTTATGGTTTTCTGGCATATCACTTGGGATTGAAACATTTGAGGTTCAGACTTTATATTCTTCAAAAAATGCATGCTAACATAAAACCTGCTATTCTAGGGACTTTCTATGTTTATAAAGGTAATATTTAAAATCTGTCCCTATTTTGGGCCCTTTGTCCCCCATTATATTTGGCTTTGTCCAGATATTTTGTGCTAAGAGGTTGAGAAGTATGTCCGTCTATGAAAGACTTTGTGCCAGTCTGTCTTTGCGTTTCATAGCAACATGTTGTTCTTCTAGTCAACACAACTATAACTTTCTTTTTTGACTTTAGGAGTTTCAATGTCGTATACCTCTGAATGTAACATCATAGCTTTAGCTACTTGAAAGCATGGTATAGCATGTTATAATTTAAATACATTTCTGTATATATATATATATATATATATATATATATATATATATATATATATATATATATGGGTCTACCTGTCAACACCGACGCACTACAACACCAACAATGAAATCACCGACACCACATAACCGAAAGTTCACAAACACGAAACCTCACATGCCCAACACACCACAATCCCGACAATCAACAAACAAAACAAATCCCCTGTCCAAAAAGCACACACACAACACAAGCACAACAAAATCCTTACAAACCCACACTAAACCTTACATACACAACTATCTATAACCTTAACCCAAACCCTCACCCTAAGGTCCGTCACTATTGCACACTCACCTAAACCGCGCCCTAACCCTAACTCACTTAACCCACCCCTAACCCTAAAGACTGTCACTATCGCACACTCACCTAACCCGCGCCCTAACTCTAACTCACTTTATCCACCCCTATCCCTAGAGTCCATCAATATCGCACACTTACCTTACTCGCACCCTAACGTACGTCACTACCGCATACTTACACAGCCTTTTCACATGTCGGTGTTCTCAGCATCAGGGTTTTCATCCGTCGGTCATCTCAGTTTTCGATCTTCTGGTGTCGGTGTTCTCATCGTCGGAGTTGTCAGCTTTCGGCATTGTCAGGTAGACCCATATATAAGGAAAGTATAGGAAGGAAAATAAAGCAAACTCTGTAGTTGACTGTTTCTTTTCCAACTCTGTTGGAAAAATGTGGAACAATCTACCCTCTGATATCACATCTTTTTCCTCTCTCCCACTTTTTAAAGGACAGTTGAAAATTCATCTCAACAAACACTGGCTTTGCTCCTGCACCTACCCAGCTTAACTCTTCCACTTCCTCTCAATCTATTCTTCTTCCTTAATTCTTACTATCTCTGCTCCCTTACCCCTGTAAGGTCTACCTGATATAACAGCTTTATAGATATATGTTATCCCTTGCATACTGTATAACTATAGCAAAAAAAAAAAAAAAAAACTTTATTTAAGATATTCTGTTCATTATATTTTTTGATTTTTGCTCCAGTTGTATTTGTGTACTTAGTGTAATCACAACCTCTTTCTCTACCTGTTTGTATTGTATTGCCTATCTTTGTTTAAACTTATCATAACCATTGGAGCTTTTCTCCCCGGGCCTCTACTGAAAATGGACATATATCGAGCTAGACTAGCCCGGTCAACAAATGTAAAATAAATAAAAAATAAAAAAATATATATATATACACACACACACACACACACACATATATATATATATATATATATATATATATATATATATATATATATATATTATATATAAATATCATTTTTACTTTTGACCTAAGGAAAATAAAACAAATAATTGCTATGATCTGCACACTGAATGTAACTTCAAAACAATACTTTCTACAGAAAACAACTGAGGGCTTCTATGGAGACCAGGTATAATGCAAAATGTCATACTGTGGCAGTGAGCACCTCAAAACTTTCAGATGTTGTGTTTATCTATAAAAGTCCAAAACATCTCTGCTTTCAGATTTCATTAGGGAACCTTTGTAAAGTAATAATATGAAAATCACATGCAAAAACTGGCTACAAATTTTATTCTGCTCTTAGGTGTTTCAATACAGCTGAATTTGACTTAACCACATCACTAGCGTAATGCTTTCCATGTTTGCTATGATGTGATTCAAATATCTTTTTCATTAAAATACTAAGGATTTTACATGTGATGCATGGACAACTCAGTAAAGAAGTAGCTGATGGAATTATTGTACTCTGGACATGGAGCAGACGTGCAACATGACACCATGGCATCATCAGTGGAGGCCGAGTATAATGCAAGATGTCAGAGCAGGACAGTAAAGGCATTTGAACTAAAACTGCTTGTACCTATCTATGAAAGGTTATAGCTCAGTTTTCCATTCAGAATTCGTTGATATACTTTAACGTAGTAACAAGTTTATATATGGTACATGGATTGGACATTCTAAACTGGCCATATATGCGAGTGTGGTGTAAGTGTATGTATGGAAAAACAGCCAAGGCAGGGCTAGCCACCCAATCGATGGTGTGAACCTCAGCTCCAGATGAGTGTCATTGTTGAAATGACACACCAACCCCATGTGCAAAAATGGCTTGTGGATGGATGGATTCACAGAAGACTTTTAGTATACTCTCAAGAACTTCAGTGCAATTCATCTTTGAATCTGATCTGACTACCTTAATTGTGTGAAATCATTTTATAGATGAAAATAATTATTTGTGATAAAATATGCAGAATTTTTTTTTATTTCTGGAAAAAAATAAAACCTCATACACATATGTTCTGTGTATTAATTTTACCTTGTAGTCACTGGTCAAATAGCCCCATGTAGAAACTGATTATATTGCCAAACTTTGAAAACAAAAGCCTTCTGTTATGCTAGCTAGCTGTATATAAGTGGACCTATGTCAGTTCTCAGATCTCATAAGGCAGTTTACAAATTAAAAAAAAATTCAGTAAATTGTATTGGGATATGTGGGTAGAAAATGCTCTTTGGAATACTATTCTTTCCTCAACGATGCAACTACTTTTCAGTCTCTATAATGCATTTGTCAGTAGGTGGAGTATGTACCATATACAGGGTATATAAGCAGTAACAGAAATGTGTGCTAAGCTGATTAAAGAATGGATTTTTTTTTTAACTTCTTGTTTAATAAGAACTTAGTATAGATACATTCTGGACATTCATTTCCCCTGACCTTGAGAATAATAGCCAAATAGTCCCTGGGGAAAACTGGGTATAATGACAGACAGAGGTGGGAAAATGCCTCTGAAATGCTGTTGTAAAAGCAAATGAAATTATATACTATGCATGTGCCTCAATGAAGAAAATGTAAAAAAATGCATGTCTTTTGTGAACTCAGCCTAAAAACATCTCCATTAGGGAGGGTTCCAAAATTATAATTATAAGGTAACTTGTAAACCAAATAGTATTTCACCTGCCAGTTATGTAAAATGCAACACGGTGGGGCAGCAGATAGTGTTGTTACCTCACATCAAGAGGTCCCCTGTTCAATTCTCGGCTGGTGTGCCTTCTGGGCAGAGTTGGTATGTCCTCCCTGTGTTTATGTGGGTTTTCTCTGGGTGCTCTGGTGTTTTCCTACATTCTAAAGACATGAAGTAGGTGAATTGGATACTGTAAACTGGCCATAGGTATGAGGGTGGTGTGGTAGGGATAGCAACCTAGTGATGTAAACCTTGCCTCTAGATGATTGTCTCTGCTGAAGTGACACCCCCACCCCATGTGTAAAATTGGGAAAAAGGGGTTATGGATGAACTTGTAAACCAAAACATGAGTTGAGTTTTCACTGTGCTTCTAAAATACTAACTGCTATCTTCAGACCTTTTTGCACACATACTTTCCCAGATGAATGTAACACTTCATAGAGGGTACACAAACTTTGACAGAAAAATCATCACATAATATATTGGCCACATTGCTCAAGAAAGATATTGCTCCCAACAAATCCTGCCAATTATCATTTAGAAGTGTTCCCATCACTACCTTTTGCTTTTATTTATTATTTGACCCTCAAAACATGATAGCATACACTTCTGATATTGATAAAAAAGAAAACCATAATGACCACTATAATGTGTTTCAACTTGTTAACACATTAACACTGTTTTCAATAAACCATATTATCTTTTATTCAACAGTGACCATGTAACTACCCTCTGGTTTCATATACAGCATGCCTCCTCCTCCTCACCCTTATGCCAAAATGATAGCAACATTTTGTGTATACTACTGATATTTAATTGCCAGGAAAGTGAAAGAAATTGTCAGAGTAATGGATTTTGGCCTGTTGCTCTTGGGCACATATAGTTACCAGCCTACCTCATCCACCTGAACTAGCCATATCGATTGTTTTGCATGAATGATGCAGTGGCCATCTGCAATGATCACTATACTGTGACCACCTAACTGCTATTTGCTTACACCCAAAGGCTACCTCACTAAATAGATTGTCATCTGCTGTGTTGATCACTAAAAGTGGAATACAAAAATGGTCACAGTACTGCATCTGAATCGTGTTATAGTCAGTCCAGTATGATCATGGCAAAGATGAAGGCTAAAAAGAAAGAAAGAAAATATAGCAGCATTGTGTTGTGGGCAGCATGTACTCTTACCACTGTCCACAACTATACCTGATGTCTTGCCAGTTAAGTTTTTTTTACTTTAATATTTGTTTATCAGACACATCAGTGGTGCCGCAAGGCAGAAACCTACAAATACAGTGTGTTCTAACAAGTAAATGGAATCTTTGCTGCAGAAAAATATTCTCAGTATTTTCTTCAAATGTTAATTACATATAAAAGAAGATGAATGCAACACATTATAATTTGTCATGCATGATTGCTGCCAGGGGGGCAAATGCCATCCTCATAATTATTCCTGCTGTTTGCAAAACTTAGCCAATGAAAGTATGATAAGGCTCATCTCAGAAAAGATTGTTGCCTACACAGCTATGATTGTTCATGTTTTTGGGATTAAAATCCTTTCAGAGTTACTGTCATCTACAAAACTAGAAGACATTGATGATGTCATTTCTGCAATCCTGACAATGATTTGTAAAACCAGTGAATTGTATCAGGAAGTTTTGATATGCTTAAAAAAGAAAGTAGTAAAAAGCTGTAGTTAAACATTTTAATATCATCTTTGGTATTTCTGATACAGTTAATACACTAATACTTCTCTTGCTCACTTCACTGGAGTTTTTCTCCCTGGGCCTCCACTGAAAATGGACTTTCTCGATTAACAAATGTCAATAAATAAATAAGTGTATTTAGATATTTGCTAGACTATTACTTTGGATGCTGTATTCAGTTTTGCTTCTTTGCTAAACATTGTCCTTTTTAAAATCAAAGGACATGAACAAGTTCCTATGATTTTTACATCCTGTGGTCCTTTGCACTCATTTACATTCACCTTATTAGAATTGACAAATAATTGTTGATGTTTTTTCTGTTGTGACTGTAAAGTTGCATCTTCTCTGATCCCTTCACTGAAATGATCAAGTTTACTGCAACAAGATTTAACAAACATTAAAATGTCTTCAGCAGTTTCTGTCCAGTTGGACCTGTACTACACATCATAAAGATCCTGCAGATGACACAAAAGGATACAGTAACGGGATATCTTTTAGATGTTTTGTTTCTTACAGCTGCTTCATCATATAAGTGTATCCTTTATGACTGTTTATGTCATCAGCATCTGTTACATAGTAACATTCCTGCAAGCAGTGACCACACATGCTTCATTGACCTGAGTTCATTCTTTCTTAGAATCCTTTCTTTTCTACACCCTTTTTCAATTTATGTTTTTTTTTTATCTTATTCAATCCTGAACAACAAGAGAGTAATTATCAGCTTTGTGTACTGAGATCTTCTAAGCCAGGAAACCATTTGCTTCCTGAGAGCTTTTCTGTAAAATCCTCTGCTGAAAACTCGCTTTGTTAGATGTATAATATCTGATAAAAGATCTGTCTGTCCTCCTGCTATTTTTTGTAAACATGTCTCTGGACCCTGTCCATCTCAGTCACTGTATATGATTCATGTCTTCAAACAATTAAGAAAAATACATACAGTATGACTACTTTTTCAGCAGTTCTAGACTAAGACAAGTGAGATGTATAGTTATGGTATACAAAAGTATTTTTTGTGCAACCAGTGCATTGGCAGACAACACTGCTAGGCCAGAAAAATCAAAGACAGGTACAGACATTGCCCAAATATAAACAGCATTATACAATGATAGATCATTGTTATTTAAAAATGAGCATGCTGATTGGACAGACAAATCTGCACGCCCATTGTAAATCGAGCATACACCAATAGAAAAAAGTCTGGCTACTAAAGTACATTGAGCGGCTAAGCTTTTTTCTCTTCATTTATGCTACAGCAGCATACCTCTCAACTCTCCAGATTTTCAAGGAATGTTCAGATTTTCTGTCATATTTTTGTCTGTTTCACATAAAATTTGTGTTTTTTCTGACAAATCACTGATGAGTGAAGTCAGAATTACCCACATTTAAGTTTCAGACTTCATATCCTTCAGAGAATAGACACTAATACAAATCCTGTTATTCTAGCAGCTTTCTAAGTTTATAATAGCAACATTTATGATCTGTCTGTATTTGAGGACCTTTGCTCCCCATTGTTTAAGGCTATATCAACATTTCTTGAGCTAAGAGATTGAGAGGTATGTAGGCAGGGCAAACCAAATACAAGAAAAATTGGGTACATTCTGCAAAAACTAAAGAAACATACCTGTTTTTCCTTGTGTTTCCACACTGTCTCAGATTTTTTTTTCTCCATTGCTTCTATTGAACAGCACTGATACACTGTGCAAGAGTGAGTCTCATACAAGAGTGCAAGAGTAAGTCTCATACACATGCGCAGTACTTCAACAAATGCGAAAGAACAGAAAACAGTAATGAAGAACACCATGGCACCATTATACAAAGACATTATTTAAGAAAGGTAAGCAATTTATTGTATAATAGCAATAACCCTTGAGATCAAACCACGCCAACTGTGGATAAAATCCTCATACACCCGCACCCACTTGTCGGTTATTGCTTAAGTGTAATGCAGAGGTGGTAAGCTTTCACCATGCTACAGAAACAGGATGGTGAATTTGCTTGCAGTGTTGCAATAACAACGGATGGAATGGGCAGCAATTGTGCAAGAAAAACACAAATAGCATTCATTATCATGCAGAAAAGAGTGTATGGTTATTTATACAACACTAACAAAATGTGTTGCTCAGAGATGCATATCAAATAGTGTAACATCTTAAGTGCCTTTTGTTTTTATCTGCCTTTATCCCTGCACTAGTCTAGCTCTTGTTTCTTCCACAATTGTAAATTTCTCTGAAAGCCTGATCCTTCATCTTCCTCACAATATGATTTCAGTTATAACCTACTTATCACTTTCATATATTGTAATGTAAGATTTCTTTTCTCTCTCTCACACACTCTCTCTTTCTCGCTCACTTTCTTTCCTTTTTGGCTGGGATTTCAAACATGAGTTAATTTGTTACTTGTTTATGCTGAAGGGCAGTCATCCACAGAGCTGTTTTCAGAAAGACTGCTGCTAAATGAATTATTTGCCAATAACAAAAAGCTGACACTTGATAGACCTAAAGTCACAAGTAACTTGCAACAAGCTAGATGCAATTTAAGTGTCACTGTGTTCCAAGTTTTGTTATAACATAAGCAAAGTTCATTGTACCCTTCTGTTGCAATGTTTGCTTTCAACTTGTAGAATTCTTCATGCACTGTATATTTCAATCTAACAATCTAAGAAATTCACCGTAGTACAAAAAAAAAAAAAAAACAATTGTTCTTTAAGAAAAGCAGTAGCATTCTAAACATAATGATATTGTTACGACAAATATTATTATTATTTATTTATTTATTTTTATTTAACTTTAGTTTACTGGGAAAGTCTGACTTGGAACAAAGCCAATTTTCAGTGGAGGCCTGGGGAGAAATGCTCCAGATGCATGTCTTTGTATTATTGTCTATTACTAAAAATAATTATCATGATAGAAAAAGCCATGCATTTGAAATTTTTAAACTTTACGTGTTGTAATCATACCTCATGACATTTCAAATTGTAATTGTACTTCTTCAACATTTGAAAGATGTTAAGAAGACTTAGCAGTGAAACAAGAGCTACTTGCTGAATTAGTCACATAAAAATAATTTTGCTGATTGCATTTATTTCATATGCACATTTATGATGTGGATTGTCAGTCACAGCACCTACCAAATGTTGTAAACCGAGTAACATCAATCATGCAGTATTATCAAATACTAAGGTAAGTAAAGGTCATCCATAACCATTACCTTGCTTAATGGAAAAATGTCCACCTCAGTAATGTTCTTCCTGAAGGTAGAAACAAGTTAATAGGTAATGGCTGCTTTATGAATAATGAACAACAATTATGTTGGACTCGTGATAATCCCAACCCAGGCCAAAAAATAAAAAGAAACAACAAAGAGACCCTTTTAATGATAAATATTTTAAACAGAACTCAGTTCATACCTCCTACAGAATTATGTATAGGGATTTCTATTATGCTGTGTTACAGTCAAGATTCCTAGTTAACATGTAAGCGTCTCTGTCTTTCTTTTTTTAAAACTTTCTTGCTTCCTGTGTCTGTCTGTCTCCATTGCAGGATTAGGGAATGCAAGGACGTATTTGGTTGAAGCATATGATTCCTTATGATGCCGTTTACAAACTGCCTTTAGAGATAAAAATAATCAGTTTCTGAAATGTCTACTTGAGGTCCTGTCAAAGGGATTATATCTAGTATATAGCTGCAAATATGAATTTACAGAAATATATATTTCTAATTGAAATATTCATACATAAGGCTAAAAGTAACTTATTGTCATTTCTATGGAGAAATTTCCTTTCCATTCTGTAGAGCTCCCTCTATGACAAAAGAAAGCCATGGTGCCTATCTAAATGAAGTAGGATCACTCAGTATTAAACTCAATACCATTTCCCTAGGTGATCTAAATGATTCATCTACAGGCTGGGAAACCTACACCACCACTAGTGCACAAGCACAGATATTCCTTAACTTTGTCAATACCGAATAACATCTTTGATCTTGTTTTTCCTTGTATGGAAGCATCCTGCACCATCCCTTGCATATCTTCATCACTTGCTAGGTCTGACCATAAAGCAATCTCCTTCAAAATAAAACTGAAATGAGAAATCCCTTCCACCCAAGGTACCTTTAGAACTTTCTTTAAGACAAACTACCTACTTCTAAGTGATACATTGGCAAGCTTCATATCCCCACAAAATCCACTAACTCCACTGAATATACAGAAATGTATAGTACCACACTATGCATCTATACCCCATACGAACAAGTGCAGAGCAAACCCTAGAAACAAAACCACATGGTGGAACCATAATATCAACAAGCTTTATAATAATAAAGGAAAACAATATTATAGGTTCATAGGTGTGCAGTAGGCTAATGGCCCTGGGGTCTTTACAAGCCGAGCTATAGGATTACCCTGACATTGTGCCACCCGACCTTAGTTCCTAGTCCCTCTGGCAAGTACAGCCACTAGAGTTATCCCTGGGATGAATTTTCTATTTCGCATCCACTCGGATTTCTCTTGAAGACGGTCAGCGAGGTGCACTCAAAAGTAAGCAGAGTAATTTCCAGAATGTTAGAGCTCTTGTCACTGAACTAAACAAACAACTTAGGAGCTTAAGAAAAATCCACCAAAGCCAAGTTTGAGGCTAAAATAGGTATCCAAGCCAAAGGCAATCACAAGGCATTTTTAGTTATGTTATCTCATAAGCACAATGCAGCAATGCATTGAGCTGATTGTGCAAGATGTGACCTACACTGAGACTGGATATATATAATCTATGTGCTGATAAATTTAGCTCTAAATTTTCCCCTGTCTCACTGCCATTAGTCCCTCAAGATATACCTGAAAGTGGTGCACCTCCAGCTATCACACAAAGCCAAGTCCTAAAAGTGCTAGCAAAAGCTAAAAATACTGCATCGATAGGTCCAGACACTATCCCGAGATATAGCTTAAATAGCATGACACATAATTTAGCCACTCCCCTAATGACATTGTTCAGTCTCAACCTCTATACTGGTTTTGAACTATGTGAATGGAGAACAGCTACAGCCATTTCACTGCATAAGGGACAACCTTCCACAGACCCATAAGTCTGACCAGCCTCGTATGGAAAGCCATGGAAAGACTTATCATCGAATTAATCAATCAGGACATAGGGAGCCATGAAACACTAATTCCATTTCAGTTTAGATTAATCAAAGGCAGGTCATGCTAACTGTGTCTGGTGGATTTTTTTTAAAGAATCACCAGGCAAAGGTTAGCACAATTTTCCACTCAGGCATAGTTGAAAAGCTGAATAAACTGGGAATAACCCCCTATGTCACCTGCTGGATTGCCAACTGGCTCACAGATAAGATGCAGATTATCAAAATAGTGGATGTTGCCTCCACAAAGAGACCAGTCACCAGTGGAGTCACCCAAGGATCTGTGCTGGGTCTTCTCCTGTTTGGCATTTATTTTTCTAAAGTAAAAGTTACCAAAGGGCTTTGGCTGACTTAGTTTGGAGATGACTGCAAGCTAGAAGCAGTCATTGAATCCCAAAATTGCTTAGCCATTCTGTAGGAAGGTTTATCTCAAATAAATAAAATGTATCAAAATCATGGCCTGAAATTAAATGACAGAAAATGCATTATTGTATCCTTTGGGAAGTCATCTACCCCAGGGAACTATCACATTGACAATATGCCCCTAACAGTTGACCCAGTTGTACGGGATTTGGGAACGTGTGTGGAAAGTGACCTAACTTTTGACCACCATGTGCCTATTGTTGTAAGAAAATCCTTCTACACTGTATAGCTTATAAGCAATGGGAGTGTGTCTTGATCTAGGGATGTCATTGCCCCCCTTTACTCCACCCCCATTAGGCCAGTCATTGAACATAATGCCCTCTTTGGCTTGTATTTGTTCAGACACATGAAACAACTGTATCGCCCACAGAGATACCTTACTAAAAGGATAGAAGGCCTAAATAACATGTCATGCAAGGATCACCTCAAAGCCCTAGACCTGCATGTGGCATACAAGGCATCCTCCAACCCATTACTGATGGATTTATTGCACATCAGCAAGTCAAATGGCATCAGAAATTCTCAGTCTAGGGATCTAAACCTCTTCTGCAACATCAACAGAATAGTTTGGAGGGACAGGTATATTTTGCAAAGGATACCACTGCTATGGAACAGCCTTCCCATCCACATAAAACAAAGTTCATCCCTATCCATTTTCAAGGCAACTTAGATCTGTGGGTGAGAAACAGAAAATGAACCCCAGAACTGTCCCTGTACATGGAAATGGATGGATGCAACTCCTAAATGCTTTATCCCATGCATGGGTCCCCTAAAATCATCTCTAGTATGATCCCACATATTCTCTTTAGGGGTAATATTATTGACCATTGGATGGGTAAGGCCACTCTAACACCCCCTGTTATTCTCTTTAGGGATAATATATAATTATCAACCATAGAATAGGCAAGACAATCTACCACCAAATGGGATAGGTTATTCTGAGCAGCTAGCCTAGTACTTACCTATGAACATATGTGCTACATGGGTAAATTCTGTTACCTGCCATTATTGCAACTATAATTGTGTCAATCAAGATGTGAAAACTTTATAACAAAAGCACATTAACTTCTTTGTGTTACAAGACACATCACATTTCACTAGCATAGTACATTGGACATCCTCAAATACTTTACTAAGATCTAGAAGCATGTTTTCAAATGACAAAAACAAATAATTAGATATAGACTTCAGTGACAAAATGCAGTCTCACAGTTTGTAAAATGTTTATGTTTTACTACCCAATAACTGAATTAAGCATTTTTTACCATTTCAGGAAAGTAAATAATGTGGGAAGAAATAGCCAGGGAATTGTTATGGCTAGGCTTGTATAGGCCCTAGGGCTGATAGCCTAGTACCAACCTATGAACCTATGGTGGAACATGCTGAATGCTTTGGAACAGAATATTTATCTTGTTTTTATAATGAATTGTCCATGCAGTACATCAAGGAAAACATGCATGACTCTTGTTTATTTCCTGGACTGGAATGTAAAACTGAATGCAAATGGGATGAAACTGAGTACAGCTAAGGCAGTGGTCAAAAATTATGACAACAGATGGGGGAATTCAGAAGAAGCTATTTGAAAACTGAGATAGAAGGGACTATAGTAGAATGGGCCAACAGCTTTAAGTATTGGGGAGGACTGGTTGATGAGAAAGAAAGGGAAGAATAAGGTGGTCAAAGCTTGAATCAGAGGTGCTTCAGCCAAATGGCAAATATGTCAGGGGTCTTAGACAAGTATACCAAAAGAAGCAGAAAAGTAAGGTGTACAAAGCAATGGTGAGACCAATGGTTCTATGGCACAGGAACCCAGGTGAAGAAAGAGCAGATGAGAGTCAGGATGAAGTATGCATGCTGTGGGATGTGTTAAGTAATGAGGACATCAGAGTAGAAGTCAAAATAACTTCAGTTGCAGAGAATGTCAAGGAAAGCAGAAGATGGTGGATGATCCTTATGTGCAGGAAAGCAAAAGATGATTTGGTAAGTTAGATTTGGGAGATGCAGGAAGTAAATATGATGAGATGTGGGTATCTAGACAAGAAACTAATGAATTGTGTATGGAGGAAGGTAGGAGATTAGCTCCGAGTCAAGAGAGGTGATGACAGCTGATTCAATATCCAATCCCCATGTAGAAAAAATGGCTAAAGGATGATTGGCAATGATGATGATTATGAATATTTATTATTTCCTGTCATGTGCTTGCTTAGTGACATCACAACAGTGAATACATGTTGTTTCGGGATTTTGAGAAGTCTACAGGTAGAGAGAAAATGTTTGCTAGTAGAACCTACATGCAGAAGACAACCTACAAAGAAAATGGCAGTAAGATGGAGCATGACAACAAAACCCTTGTGATGTGTACATCAGTGCTCTCTGTAGCAGATCAGGGTACAAGAGTTGCACAAATACACATTGAAGCAGTGAAGAGCGTTACTGAAGGGAATTTGCTGCTATTAGTCTCTAAAAGCCTTCCATGTTTAGCTGGATGTAGAGCATGTGCTGTGAAATGGCAACCATGATGTGTCACTATATGTTTAACTTGGATTAGACACAGCAAGGCCAATGTCATAGAAGTTCCCACATGAAGCACAACATGAACAAACATGAAATGCGCTTATACAACATTCTTATTTGCATACGAGGAGGGAATGAACATAAGTAAGTGTATGAACTCCTGTAGATATAGCATTGCTGATTGCCAGAAGGAAATCAGGGGTTATGTATGAACCTATGAACTTGGATCTTGTGTATAATGGGCATCTATAGTAGAGGGCATTTTGGTAGGAAGGTAACTAGTGGGGTAGTTGTTAGGACAATACTTATTTTATTAATGGTCTCTGTTCATAATGGACATGGGGGTCAGACCACAGTCAAATTTTCAATTTCCAATCCAGTTGTCACGGTTTTCCTTGAATAGGGATAGTTTGGGAGATATATCTGTCTCCCCAGCACGTTCTGTTTATGTCGCAAGCAAAGTTCAGTTTCATGGATCGAGTGTTTCTGGTGCTGTTTGTTTTGCACATGTGCAACAGCTCCATCAGGGTTGGGTCTGAGGAAGCCCTGTAAGCCAGGCTAAGATCCCCTGTCAGCAGCCTTTAGGAGACAGAATACAGAGACAGAGTCTTTAGGTGATCAGAGTAGGACAGGGTATTCATGCCATGAATTCTGCTGGTGAAAAACCTTTGAGGGCATTCCAACTGTTGTAAGTGTCTGGTTTGATATATCCAATGGGGGAATTGTATTCAGTGATAGGTCTGATGTGGGCCAAGTATTCCATGTATGCAATTTTTGAATGGTATAAATCTGCAGGCTACAAATTTTGACTATCTGTACAGCTTCAAAGTCATTTCATACACTCACTATTAGTTCATTCTTCCTTGTTCCATTCATTATGACAATTATTTTGGCATCAAATTATTTATTTTTGTGTCCTGAATCTTTATGCAAATTTCAGTTTAGAAATGCATAGTTTGCTGCTTACTTTAAGTATACATGTTTTTACTTTCTGTGGATTTTATTCATCAGATTACAGATGTGCAAGGGATTGTGTATATTTAATATTTTCTCTTTTTAAATAAATTTTCAACATATCCTTAATATGCCTGTCCTTGAAATACCCCAGAAATACCCCAGAAATTCTTCCTAAAGCCTGACATTAATTTGAATAAATTTGTCTATAACACATGCATTAATACTTATTACTGTTGTTAACATTATTACACTCAAATCACTGCACTAATGTGCTGTTTTAATTCCCCTCTTCCTATACAGTGAGTCTACTTTATTACCATTTCAGTTATATCAGCTTTTGTTTCTAACACAATTACATGCTATCTGCTGCACATATTTCACATATGTGCATAAATACTCTTTGTAAATAACGTAAGCAGTATTACCTGCACTGACAGTCTGTTTTTGGTTGTTGTACTTTAACATTTTGCTGTTTTGCATATTACTTTTTACCATATTATTTCATTGTATGCATTATATCTCACGGTATACACTGCATTTCATATTAGTCATTATACTGCTTTCATTGAGCAGCATTTTATTTATATTACATCGCTTGACTAATGGTCTTGGGTATGCCAAATGTCTTTATTACAGCATGCACTCGGTTTACAACTGTAATTTAATTCACATTTCATTCATCTTAATGCATATTCTTTATCCTTATGGCTTGGTTTGTGCCTGAAAAGAGTCTTTCGACCAGAGCCCTTACCCAGTTAACAGATGTATAAATAAAACAAATAATCAAATTAATGTCAAGTATTATAGAAATGTGACTGTCTTTCATTAAAAAAAAGCTGAGCATGTATATCCAACCATCTATCCTGCCAGACATCCTTTTATTTTCATTATGCGCTCCATCAAGTTGAGATCATGGGATTGTCACCCCTGCA
>NC_056737.1:1338618930-1338621430 GCF_019279795.1 Protopterus annectens
TGACATACTCAGCAGTTAGATCTTGCTAGACTCGAACACATGCCTGATGTCAACCATTGATACAACAGAAAGAAGCATATCTGATGTGTCATAAAGAACACACTTGAAGGGATTATGTCACCATCCTATTAGAATGGGTATGGCTCCCCAAACATGGAGTCTTAGACCTACAAGAAAGTGGCCCTATTATTGTACCATATCTCCAGTCTTCCTGTCTATCACAATTGTCTGATAGACATGCCTTGCCAGAGTCAAACCCCTGACTGTCATACTCCACAGTCTTTAGAGCTGTGTATTAACTATGTCTGCCATAAGAGACAGTAATGAAGGGTGTCAGAAAGAGCACACTTCAAGTGTGAACTAATAAAGGCTTCTGATGGTCATTTATCCAATACATATTTTTTTCTGAAAGATTAAAAGGATGTAATGAAACATCTTCACACAAGTATGAATTAGCCATATTACTGTTTTTGGGTAAGCTGTTCTTGTCTGTTTCTTATTGCTTTGCACATATACATTTCCTGATGTGAACCATTGCCTGTCTTGGTACACATGACATAGAAGTCAGTGTTACCTTATGCACTACAGGAGAACTCTGACAACAAGCATCACAGAACACCTATTTGCCTGGCATTGAATTCTTAATGTGTTGAAAGGGCTTTGTTAGAAATAAAAGGGATATAAATAAATTAATGCAATGTATGTATCATATCACTAGACTCACGTTATGTTGTCCTTTGCTGGAGTTCAACTGATGCATATGTAAGTCCACAGCCTAAAGAATGGTGTTTTAACTGCACATGTCACAGGTAAAATCCTGTCTTGTCTGTGAAACAGAACATATTTAAAGCCATGACACCATCATTGTGGTGTAACAGTTGTTTGGACTAAAGGTAATAGAGGAGCCCTCTCCCAGTGTAATTGTACACATTACAATATGCACTAGAGTCACACACACTTATACTACTCGGTCACTATGGGTTTTGAACACCTACCTATCTAAGTACATAAGCAAAAGGATATTGTGAAAACTGCATGCACCACAGAAGAAGTCTTGCTGCAAATGTGAGGCAGGGTATATTTGAAGTCATGACATTATTATCATAGTGTGTGAGGCAGGGTATATTTGAAGTCATGACATTATCATCATAGTATGTGAGGCAGGATATATTTGAAGTCATGACATTACCATCATAGTGTGTGAGGCAGGGAATATTTGAAGGCATGACATTATCATCATAGTGTGTGAGGCAGGGTACATTTGAAGTCATGACATTTTCATCATAGTGTTGCAAGACATATGCATAGCTTCAAATTGATTGAAAGTGTGGGCTGATTTGTCTCATAATCTCACGTATTGCATAACTCAGTCAGCTCTGTGACTGTAGAAACACACACATGCAGAACACCTAGAGAATGCCAGATTCAAACTCATGCTTTAATAATTCCATGTGCCAGAAAACACTGTATCATCTCCTGATGACACAAGAGAAGTCTTAATATAATGATGAGATAAATAACAGGTACCTGGGCTAAATGGACAGAAAGTAGTGAAAGAGCCCTTTCTGGCTACACCTCATATCTGTGGGTGACACCATTCTTACCTACATATATATTCAAACACACACACACACACACACACACACACACACACACACACACACACACACACACACACACACACACACACACTCGCATTCATACTCATTCTACACTGTTGGATTTGTACTCCATTTCTGAGGTAGTATTACACATTTTTTAGTGTGTGAGGTAAATTTCTGCCATTATTTTAGCAATGTTATAAAAAGGCATTGTAGCTGCTGTATTAATTATATTTTTTGTAGTTTTATCTTATTTAGTTTAGGTATATAGGATCATATCTGTTTAGCCAGTTATGCTATTTTCAATTGGGGTGTTGTATTCTATTTCTTGTTCTGTTTTCTTCTGTACTTATCTGGTATAAACAATGCTAATTTTCTAAAACAGCAAATCATACATTACAAACTATATACATTTGTGCAGATGATATTACATATATAACATTACTGCGGTGGTGGTGCTGTGGTAGCGTTGTCGCCTCACAGTAAGACGTCCTGTTCGATTCTCAGCTAGAGCGTCTTCTGTGTGGAGACATGCGTGAATGGGTGTACCTTCATTGAAGGTTGTGCGTCAGGTCTGGCAACTCGAACTCGGCACTTAAAAATCCACTGCCAATCATTAGCAGACCGGAGTTCTCCTGTGGTGACCCCTAACTGGGAAAAGCCGAAAGACACAACAACAACATATTATATATATAACATTTGTTATATTCATGTGAAATCCTATGATGCCAGGTTATACATTATATCATATTGATATTGTTGGCTCATTTCTTTCAATCTTGTCTTCTAATAATAAATTCAAATTTGTCCATTAATTGTATCCTGGAATACATTTCCTACTTCTCATTTTTTTAAATCTAATTCTCGTTGTTATTACTTTTGTTTCATTATGGCAAGTT